>NC_057811.1:71520318-71524894 GCF_018294505.1 Triticum aestivum | reverse complement strand
TCGCCTCCCCGAGCCCCGCCGCACCCCGAAGACCCCGCCGGAGCCCCGTCCCGCCCTCCGGAATACCTCGCCGAGGTATAACCGAAGCCGCCGTCGCCGTGCCGGTTTTTTTTAAACCGCTTCGGTTTATTTTTTTCCGAAACCCTAGGTTTTATTCCTATTAGATCGGTTTATTTTTTTGGTTTAGTTAGTTAGTGAACGTTCGCCGATCCATTCGTTTTAACGAACGTGTTCGCCAGTTAGTCGTAGTTAACGAACGTCCGTTCATTTAACTGTTCGTCAGTTTTATTTTTCTCGGATTTTCCGTGATTATTCCAGATCGTGATTTCTGATCTGATTTTCGTTTTAGTTTATCTTTTCGCTCGTTTATCGGAATCAGGCGATTCAAGCGCCTAGAGTTTCGTCTCGAAATTCTCTTTGCGTTTAACCTACTCAAACAAGTTTTTGCTACTGTAAAATTTGACTTAGATCCAGATTAGTAAACGAAGCTTGTTTCTTTCGCCGTTTGACTTTCGTTGCTTCATTTGATTTGATTCTTTTTGCAAACCGGAGTTCTTAAGTTGAACTTTCTGGTTAGATCTTTATTTGAGTTTTACCTGTGCATTAGATGAGTGCTTATTGTATGCTTGTTTGTTTGCGATAGAGTACCCGGAGTGCGCCGCTTGGTACTTCGAATCTCTAAGTTTCACGGATCATAGGCAAGGCAAGTAACACTTTGATCATACCTCTTTACTACCCAATTTTATTGCATTAGATAAACCCTCAAACATTGCATGGTTAGGATCTGATTTAAACTATGGGAATCGGGAAGTAGATGAGGTAGTACCTATTGCCCTGTTTTAATATCAAACCTTTGGGAGTTACTTCTACGTTTGCTTATATTGCTATTGTATGCCAGTAGACGTGGATTGGGTGAGTGTATCCATGACAGATGTGAGATTGTTAATTAATGGTTTACTTAAGGTGGCAACTAAAACACAAATCTGGGTGGATTGAGGCACCTGGGGAATCCAGTGTTGCCTGTTTTTCTAAGGACCGCCACCCAGGCTCAAAGGGATCATGAGATTATTCATGCTAGAAACTTCCATGTGCAGCCACAAGCTATTATGGGCTCTAGCATAGTTGAGTAGGTTACATGATCTCTTGAAGAGGTGGGCTAGCAGATGTAGGGGAAAGTAGGTGTAACTGTCCACCCGGAGTAAAGAGTTATTGTTTATAGAAGACTGTGTCTCGGTCATCCGTTTCTCAAACATCATGTAGTGCGAGAATCAAGCGGAGGCGATCGAGTCTTGTGGGGAAAAGTGCGCAAACCTCTGCAGAGTGTATAAACTAATCATGGTTAGCCGTGTCCCCGGTTATGGACATCTTGAGTATCTAGTACTTGGATTATCATGTGAATCTCACCATGTTAGTTTAATTAATTTTGTTGGGTTTTGATGATGATACTTAATTTGGATTGAGAATGCTGTCAACCATTCTCAATGTTTAACAACCACCATGATCGTTAAATAAAATTTATTCTTTTGCAGTAGGGAAAAATTGGCTTTTCGCAAAAACTGTAACCATAGAGCCTTCTACCAGCCATATATGCATGTAGTATAGAATTATTCTGTTCATTACTCTCTATGTGTTACATTGCCAGCATATTCCATGTGCTGACCCGTTTTCGGGCTGCAACGTTTCATGTTGCAGACTTTTCAGACGACGAGTAAGGTGCCTTAGGTCGTGGTCTTATACTCAGTGATGCCGTTGGAGTTGATGGACTCACTTATCTTCCATGTCTTCCGCTGTTATCGTTTTAGATGGCCTTAAGCCATATTTGTCATACTTATTGCTCTTTTGAGATACTCGTTGTAATAAGTGTGTGATTGCTACTCTGTTATAAATACTCCATTTGTACTGTGCGTGTCAGCATTACTGATCCAGGGATGACACTAAAGCACAGAGCACAGACTGTTTGAGGTCTGGTCGCTACACACGGTATAGTAGTACTACTAGTAATTTTACGTAGTAATGTTTTGCTTCGGGACAATCAATAATCAATAGGAGGGAGTAGCCCCATGGACGCTAGCCTTTACTAGTACTAGTAGGTAGAGTAGTACGCAGAGCTACACACACTATACACCAGAATAAACTATGGAGGTTCCTGCTGCTAGTACGGGTACTGTACATTCAGAATGGAGACAGCGATTACGTCTGCTATTTTAATATATCTTGGTGGTGTTCGGTAGAACCGACGACCGAACCGAAATTTCGGTGCAGCTAATCTTCGGTTAGCTTATTTTCTACTGACCGATCGGTCAACATTTTGGCAAAACCGAAATTTGAAATAGACCGAGGAACCGATCCGAACGGTTCGGGTAAACTGAACGCCCAGCCCTAGGCGCACGGAGCCGCCCGCCAAAGCTAGCACATGATTAATGGAGGGCGGGCGCCTGCCACTGGTGCGGTTATAGCAGCAGGGTGAGGTCAGTGGCCGGCGGCCCTGAGAGCGTTCCTGAAGTAGTGTCTATCTATAATATACTTCAATGGTACTTTTTGAAGTCGACCGGGTCAGGATGCCGCAACTCGTTGAAGTCGACCGGGTGGTCGAACGGGTTTAGCCCGACGGCTGCCATCATCGCACTGGCACGACGGTAGGCATCGCGCAGCCGCAGCACGTGCATGGCAACTTGGTTCATGAAGTGGCTGAGGCGATCCTGGACCTCGTCACGATCGGCCCGCTCGCGCTCCAGCCAGCTCCCCTCACGGCCTATCGTATCTCCTGCTTTCTGCAGCAACGCCGCCGACGCCTCGAGCATCTTTGTGGTGGACGTCTGCCGCTTTTGAAGCTCCGTGAACTCCCGCACATAACAGAGGAGCATGGCACTCCTCTCCTCCTTGAGCTCACGGAGCTCCACGTCCTTGGCCCTAAGCTCCTCATCCTTGGCATGGAGCTCCTGTGTCAGGCGCCTCACCTCGGACTCCGTGATCTGCTACGCCGCCATGGCACCAGGTAGAAGCAATGGGGAGAGGAAGCAAAGGGGGCAAAACGGCTGAAAGGCAATGCAATCTACGGGAAGGCGGAGGGAGCGGGGAATCTTTTGGTTTTCACCACGGTAAAACACCAGTCGACGACTTCTCACATCAGGGAGTAGTGGGTTTTTACAGGCGGAGTCATCGTGACTAATCGCTGCCGCGCCTGCTCCTGTCAATCAAAAAATTAAAAATCCTGCCACGCCTGCTCCCGTCAATCGAAAAATTAAAAATCCTGCCGCACCCAAACACCAGAGCAACGCCGCGGTGGATATTTAAATTTACCTGCCGGCAAGTAGATAAAAAAAGGGGTGAAAAAATAAATGTGGCGGCGGCCTAGCTAATCGGTCGAACTAGCCCAACTAGCTAGCCACCGTGCTTCACTGATGTACTCGGCGGGAAAGGTGGTCTTTCGTGATTTGACGACTCATTTACTTGCTTCGGTGCTACGACCGAGGAGGACCCAGAAAACGCGCGGTAGGGCGTCCCACGCCAGGAAGAATATATGCACGCACCACCCGGGAGGACCCCGAAACCGCGCGGTAGGGTGTGCCATGTCTCGGCACGAAGGAAAAATGTGCGTGTAAAAATATACTGTATCAGACGTACACTAGTAGAAAACTAGGCTTTGGTCACAGGGCAATATTCAGATTAGTCCCGGTTCGTGCGGCCAGGGGCCTGCCGGGCATCGTGGGGGCATTGGTCCCGGTTCGTCCGGACCCTTTGGTCCCGGTTGGTGGGACAAACCGGGACCAATGGGCCACGCTCCTAGCCCACCACCCTTTAGTCCCGGTTCGTACCACAAACCAGGACTAAAGGGCTGGTCCTAGTTGCGGCCAGTGTTTAGTCCCACCTAGCCAACCGAAGGGCGCTCACACCAGTTTATAAGCCCGTCCCTCTCTGTCTTGTTGAGCTCCTCTTAAAGTGAAAATAGATGCCCTTATACAGGGAATTTGACCTAAATTCACAGTAAATTTCATAGAAATTTATTATGAATTTAGGTTGAATTTCCTCTATAAGCGCATCTATGTTCATTTTTTCATAGTAAATAAAATAAATAAACCTTAATAAAATAAATAAACCTTAATAAAGTAAAATAAAATAAACTGTAGTGACTAAAATAAATAAACCTTAATAAATTAAATACAAAAAGCAGCAGTAAAATAAATAAAAATAGCAGCAGTAAAATAAATAAAAATAAAATAATTAAAGTAAAATACATAAGTAATTAGAAATAAAATAAATAAGTTTTTTGTTGTAAGTAGAAACAAAACAAAACAAATAAAGCAAAAGAGAAAACAAAAAAAGAGAAAAAAAATTATGCCACCTACTGGGCCACCACGGCCTGAATACGACTTGAAACCCGTCCGTGGGCCAGGATTCGGGCCCGCAGAAGGCCCAGTAGGCCCCACAGGCAAAGAGAACGGTTAGGCCTGAAAGCGTGCAGTTGAGAGGAGCTCGAGAGGGTGGGCGCAGCAGCGCTTATAAACCACTCTCGAACCCTCTCAACTAGCGAGGTGGGACTAAACTTTTGACGCGGGGCAGCACAAGGCCTTTGGTC
>NC_057811.1:71512678-71519864 GCF_018294505.1 Triticum aestivum | reverse complement strand
CCGGGACCAAAGAGTTCCCTATATATACCCCATCGCCACAGCAGAGCACTCCATAGTGCTCTGTTTTTTCTGGCCGGCGAGGGGACGGCATTTGGGTGCTCTAGCTCACCTCCTATGCACATGAGGTGTTCGATGAAATGTCTGAGCCACACTAGTTAATCTTTCTCCTCTCAAAACTCGACCTCCGAGCTCCATTTTCCCCGAGATTTGTCTAGGTTTAGCGGTCCGTCACGTCCCGTCTCCGTCTTCACCGCCGTCGATCGCCCGCGCCGATCGCGTCGCTAGCACCACCGTGGTGAGCCTCTTGTTCTTATCTTCTTTCTGAAAGGAAAAAATTCTTACTTTAGATAGTTACTTGTCTAATTTTGTTACTTTTATTATTCCTTCTTATTACAAAGTGCGATGGTTTTGGTATCCGCCCCCGTCGGCCCTCGTCCTGTCTATGATTCGGATGTGGTATATATATTATATTTTTATAACTATTTGGTTCATTTATTGTTTATGACAAATATACCGACCAACGTGACATAGATTTTATTTATCTAGGAGGTGGTGTTGGGTAACGTAGCAGAAATTCAAAATTTTCTACGCATCACCAAGATCAATCTATGGAGTCATCTAGCAACGAGAGAGAGGAGTGCATCTACATACCCTTGTAGATCGCGAGCGGAAGCGTTCAAGAGAACGGGGTTGATGGAGTCGTACTCGTCGTGATCCAAATCACCGATGATCCTAGCGCCGAACGGACGGCACCTCCGCGTTCAACACACATACGGAGCAGCGAAGTCTCCTCCTTCTTGATCCAGCAAGGGGGGAGGAGAGGTTGATGGAGATCCAGCAGCACGACGGCGTGGTGGTGGAAGTAGCGGGATTCCAACAGGGCTTCGCCAAGCGCTGCGGGAGGAGGGAGATGTGTCACGGGAGGGAGAGGGAGGCGCCAGGGCTTAGGTATTGCTGCCCTCCCTCCCCCCCACTATATATAGGGCCAAGGGAGAGGGGGCGCAGCCTTGGCCCTTCCTTCAAGGAAGGGTGCGGCCAGGGAGGAGTCCTTCCTCCCCAAGGCACCTCAGAGGTGCCTTCCCGATTTAGGACTCTCCCTTTTCCTTATCTCTTGGCGCATGGGCCTCTTGGGGCTGGTGCCCTTGGCCCATATAGGCCAAGGCGCACCCCCTACAGCCCATGTGGCCCCCCGGGGCTGGTGGACCCCCGGACCCCTTTCGGCACTCCCGGTACAATACCGATAAAGTGCGAAACTTTTCCGGCGACCAAAATAAGACTTCCCATATATAAATCTTTACCTCCGGACCATTCCAAAACTCCTCGTGACGTCCGGGATCTCATCCAGGACTCCGAACAACTTTCCAGTTACCGCATACTAATATCTCTATAACCCTAGCGTCACCGAACCTTAAGTGTGTAGACCCTACGGGTTCGGGAGACATGCAGACATGACCGAGATGACTCTCCGGTCAATAACCAACAGCGGGATCTGGATACCCATGTTGGCTCCCACATGCTCCTCGATGATCTCATCGGATGAACCACGATGTCGAGGATTCAATCAATCACGTATACAATTCCCTTTGTCTATCGGTATGATACTTGCCCGAGATTCGATCGTCAGTATCCCGATACCTTGTTCAATCTTGTTACCGGCAAGTCTCTTTACTCGTTCCGTAACACATCATCCCGTGATCAACTCCTTGGTCACATTGTGCACATTATGATGATGTCCTACCGAGTGGGCCCAGAGATACCTCTCCGTTTACACGGAGTGACAAATCCCAGTCTCGATTCGTGCCAACCCAACACACACTTTCGGAGATACCTGTAGTGCACCTTTATGGCCACCCAGTTACGTTGTGACGTTTGGTACACCCAAAGCATTCCTACGGTATCCGGGAGTTGCACAATCTCATGGTCTAAGGAAATGATACTTGACATTAGAAAAGCTCTTAGCAAACGAACTACACGATCTTGTGCTAGGCTTCGGATTGGGTCTTGTCCATCACATCATTCTCCTAATGATGTGATCCCGTTATCAACGACATCCAATATCCATGGTCAGGAAACCGTAACCATCTATTGATCAACGAGCTAGTCAACTAGAGGCTTACTAGGGACATGGTGTTGTCTATGTATCCACACATGTATCTGAGTTTCCTATCAATACAATTCTAGCATGGATAATCAACGATTATTATGAACAAGGAAATATAATAATAACCAATTTATTATTGCCTCTACGGCATATTTCCAACAGGTGGTTGAACCGGAAATTCTAACCGACCCTATTGTCGAGAGGTTAAATTTAGTTGAAGAAGAAAACAATTACTTGAAGGAAAAAATAAAAAAAAATTGAGGAGGAGAAGATGATATTGGAGTTGCATGTTGCGGATGTCGTCGATGATCACAAGATCAAGATGGATGCAATGCGCTTGAAGAATAGAAAGATTAGAAAATATGCCATTCATACCGAGGCTTGGTATCATTATGCCGTTGGATCAATTGTTACCTTGGTTGCGATTATGATCGCATTTGTTTTTGCATTGAAATGTTTTACATAGTTTCAATGTATGGTTTAATTAATTAGATGCTTTGGAGAGCTATATATATGTTGTTAGATGAGAACTATGTATGTACTTTGGTTTTAATGTGATGATGAACTTCTATTAATTTGGTCACTTAATTATCTATTCATGATGTTCTGTAATGGTTTTTGACACACTTAATTATATATAATGCACGCAGATGAACCGGCAATGGATGTACGGTGACAGACACACCTCCGAGTACATTAAGGGCGTGCATGATTTTCTCGAAGTGGCTGAGGCAAACAAGCAGAATGGTTTTATGTGTTGTCCATGCCCTATATGTGGGAATACGAAGTCTTACTCTGACCGGAAAATCCTTCACACCCACCTACTTTACAAGGGTTTCATGCCACACTATAATGTTTGGACGAGGCACGGAGAAATAGGGGTTATGATGGAAGACGGCGAAGAAGAAGAGGACGATGACTACCATGTGCCCCCTGAATACGGTGATGCTGCAACGGGGGAAGCTGCTGAAGATCAAGAGGAACCAGACGATGTGCCCAATGATGCTGCAAGGGGGGAAGCTGCTGAAGATCAAGAGGAACCAGTGCCCGATGATGATGATCTCCGCCGGGTCATTGTCGATGCAAGGACGCAATGCGAAAGTCAAAAGGAGAAGCTGAAGTTCGATCGCATGTTAGAGGATCACAAAAAAGGGTTGCACCCCAATTGCGAAGATGGTAACACAAAGCTCGGTACCGTACTGGAATTGCTGCAGTGGAAGGCAGAGAATGTTTTGCCTGACAAAGGATTTGAGAAGCTATTGAAAATATTGAAGAAGAAGCTTCCAAAGGATAACGAATTGCCCGACAGTACATACACAGCAAAGAAGGTCGTATGCCCTCTAGGATTGGAGGTGCAGAAGATACATGCATGCCCTAATGACTGCATCCTCTACCGCGGTGCGTACAAGGATCTGAACGCATGCCCGGTATGCCGTGCATTGCGGTATAAGATCAGACGAGATGACCCTGGTGATGTTGACGGCGAGCCCCCCAGGAAGAGGGTTCCTGCGAAGGTGATGTGGTATGCTCCTATAATACCACGGTTGAAACGTCTGTTTAGAAACGAAGAGCATGCCAAGTTGATGCGATGGCATAGTGAGGACCGTAAGAAAGACGGGAAGTTGAGAGCACCCGCTGGCGGGTCGCAGTGGAGAAAAATCGAGAGAAAGTACTGGGCTGAGTTTGCAGCTGACCCAAGGAACGTATGGTTTGGTTTAAGCGTGGATGGCATTAATCCTTTCGGGGAGCAGAGCAGCAATCACAGCACCTGGCCCGTGTCTCTTTTACAGCTTTGGAATGGAAATGGTTTACGTACGTGGGATGAGCACAAACATGAGGAATTTAACCTGCACGCGTTGCTGTTTGTAACCATCAACGATTGGCCCGCTCTCAGTAACCTTTCAGGACAGACATACAAGGGATACCACGCATGCACGCACTGTTTAGATGACACTGAAAGTATATACCTGGACAAATGCAGGAAGAATGTGTACCTGGGCCATCATCGATTTCTTCCGACCAACCATCAATGTCGAAAGAAAGGCAAGCATTTCAAATGCGAGGCAGATCACTGGAAGAAGCCCGCCATGCGTACCGGTGATCATGTACTTGCTATGGTCAATGATTTACACGTAATCTTTGGAAAGGGTCCCGGCGGACTAGCTGTTCCGAATGACGCCGAGGGACACGCACCCATGTGGAAGAAGAAATCTATATTTTGGGACCTACCCTACCGGTGATCACGTACTTGCTATGGTCAATGATTTACACGTAATCTTTGGAAAGGGTCCCGGCGGACTAGCTGTTCCGAATGACGCCGAGGGACACGCACCCATGTGGAAGAAGAAATCTATATTTTGGGACCTACCCTACTGGAAAGAGCTAGAGGTCCGCTCTTCAATCAACGTGATGCACGTGACGAAGAACCTTTGCGTGAACCTGCTAGGCTTCTTGGGCGTGTATGGGAAGACAAAAGATACACGTGAGGCACGGGAGGACCTGCAACGTTTGCACGAAAAAGACGGCATGCCTCCGAAGCAGTATGAAGATCCTGCTAGCTAACTTACGAAAGAAGAGAAAGAAATCTTCTTTGAATGCCTGCTCAGTATGAAGGTCCCGACTGGCTTCTTGTCGAATATAAAGGGAATAATAAATATGCCAGAGAAAAAGTTCCAGAACCTAAAGTCTCATGACTGCCACGTGATTATGACGCAACTGCTTCCGGTTGCATTGAGGGGGCTTCTACCGGAAAACGACCGATTAGGAATTGTGAAGCTATGTGCATTCCTCAATGCAATCTCTCAGAAGGTGATCGATCCAGAAATCATACCAAGGCTAAGGAGTGATGTGGCGCAATGTCTTGTCAGTTTCGAGCTGGTGTTCCCACCATCCTTCTTCAATATCATGACGCATGTCCTAGTTCATCTAGTCGACGAGATTGTCATTCTAGGGCCCGTATTTCTACACAATATGTTCCCCTTTGAGAGGTTCATGGGAGTCCTAAAGAAATATGTCCGTAACCACGCTAGGCCAGAAGGAAGCATCTCCATGGGCCATCAAACAGAGGATGTCATTGGGTTCTATGTTGACTTCATTCCTGGCCTTAAGAAGATAGGTCTCCCTAAATCGCGGTATGAGGGGAGACTGACTGGAAAAGGCACGCTTGGAGGGGACTCAATAATATGCAGGGACGGATATTCTTGGTCTCAAGCACACTACACAGTTCTACAGAACTCTTCCTTGGTGACCCCGTATGTCGATGAACACAAGAATAGTCTGCGCTCCAAACACCCGGAGCAGTGTGACGACTGGATTACATGTGAACACATCAGGACTTTCAGCAGTTGGTTGGAAACACGTCTCAGAGGTGACACCACTGTTTGTGATGAGTTGTACTCGTTGTCAAGGGGACCATCTTCGACTGTATTGACTTACAAAGGATACGAGATAAATGGGAATACATTTTACACAATCGCCCAAGATCAAAAGAGCACCAACCAAAACAGCGGTGTCCGCTTTGATGCAGCAACCGAGAGGGGAAAGGACACATATTATGGTTACATAATGGACATATGGGAACTTGACTACGGACATGATTTTAAGGTCCCTTTGTTTAAGTGCAAATGGGTCAATCTGTCAGGAGGCGGGGTACAGGTAGACCCACAGTACGGAATGACAACAGTGAATCTGAACAATCTTGGGTACACTGACGAACCGTTCGTCCTAGCCAATGATGTGGCACAGGTTATCTATGTGAAGGACATGTCTACCAGACCAAGAAAAAGAAAAGATAAGGAAGCGAATACATCATACGATGATCCAAAGCGCCACATAGTTCTTTCAGAAAAAGGGACATTGTGGGAGTGGAGGGCAAGACAGACATGTCTGAAGATTATGAAAAGTTTCATGAGATTCCTCCCTTCAAAGTCAAGGCTGACCCAAGCATCCTGATAAATGATGAAGATTATCCATGGTTACGGCGCAATAAGCAAATGACACAAGCGAAGAAAAAGTGAAGACTTTCTCCCGCAACTATTATGATGATACCATGCCAACTTTGTAACAGACGAGTATGATACCATTGTCCGTTTTGTACACAAAGTGCATCTAGTTTTTGCCGTAACCCTCTCAACTTTCTTGCACATGCTATGTGGATGAAATGATGATACCATGCCAACTTTCAACCTTTTCATAGTTCATTTGAAATGCTTTTCAATTTTAGGGTCTTATAGCTCAAAATATTTAGTAAATGCATGTAAAATAACAGGCCAAAAATTAAAAATTATGCCACCTACTGGGCCACCACGGCCTGAATACGATTAGAAACCCATCCATGCGCCAGGATTCAGGCCCGCAGAAGGCCCAGTAGGCCCACAGGCATGTACAGAGAGGTTAGGCCCGTAAGCCTGCTTTAGAGAGAAGCTCGACACCTCAGGCGCACCGCACCTTATAAACAGGTGCGGCTCTCTCTCAGCTAGCGAGGTGGGACTAAACTCCCACCACCACGCCGCTGTGCAAGGCCATTGGTCCCGGTTGGTGGCACGAACCGGGACCAATTCCACCCTTTGGTCCCGGTTGGTGCCACGAACCGGTACTAATGAGGCTGTGGCCCCACGAGCACCTTTAGTACCGGTTCGTCGCACGAACCGGTACTAGAGTTTCTTATTAAGAAGTTTTTTAGTCCCACCTCGCTAGCTGAGAGGCAGTAGGAGCGGTTTATAAGCCCTGAGTGCAGAGACGATGAAGAAGAGGCGCAATGCTCACGTTGCTTAGCTTCAAGCCTTGAGGAATAAGGTAGACTGCATGGAGCTGCGTGCAGTGCAGTCTACACTATTCCGAAAGGCTTGAAGCAAATCAACGAGCATTGCGCCTCTTTTTTATATTTAATAACTTATTACAAGTCCGGACTTCTTGTGTTCCGACAAAATAAAACAAACTTTAATAAAATTTATGAAACTAAAATTAACAAAGTATTTTCTGTTCAAAACATTATAAGAAACCTCTAGTATGATTGAAACTAAAATCATATAAAATTGATGCAACTAAAATTATCGAAGTATTTTCTATTCAAAATCATTAAAAGCA
>NC_057811.1:71511305-71512117 GCF_018294505.1 Triticum aestivum | reverse complement strand
GGTTCAAAATCATTAAAAGCAAAAAGAATTTTCATAAGAACTTTTTTGATAGAAACTTTAATAGCAAAAAGAATTATCATAAAGTAAAATAAATAAGTAATTAGAAACAAAATAAAATAAAATAAATAAGTTTTTTGTTGTAAGTAGAAACAAAACAAAATAAATAAAGCAAAAAAGAAAAGAAAAAAACTAAATACAGCAAAAAGAATTTTCATAAAGAACTTTTTTTGATAGAAACTTTAATAGGAAAAAGAATTATCATAAAGTAAAATAAATAAGTAATTAGAAACAAAATAAAATAAATAAGTTTTTTGTTGTAAGTAGAAACAAAACAAAATAAATAAAGCAAAAAAGAAAACAAAAAACTAAATACAGCAAAAAAAATTGTTGGGACGCTGCCCGCTGGGCCTTCCAATCCTCGGGTTTGCAAATACAGGCCCAGAAGGGCTAGAGGGCTCAATGGGCAGCGCGCCAAAGTTAGGCCCAGAAGCCTGCTATAGAGAGGAGTTCGAGACAGCAGCCGCGCCGGGGCTTTTAAACTGGTGCGGGCGCCCCTCAGCTAGCGAGGTGGGACTAAACTTTTGGCCGCGACGCGGGCAGCAAGAGGCCTTTGGTCCCGGTTGGTGCCATCAACCGGGACTAAAGGGGTGCATTGGTACCGGTTCGTGGCACCAACCGGGACCAATGCCACCCTTTAGTCCCGGTTGGTGCCACCAACCGGGACCAAAGGGCGCCGCTTCCCGCCCTTTGGGCTGCTGAAAAGTGGGCTTTGGTCCCGCTTTGGTCCCGGTTGGTGGCACCAACCGGGACTA
>NC_057811.1:71505792-71510770 GCF_018294505.1 Triticum aestivum | reverse complement strand
GAGAAGAAGAAAAAATAGAAAAATTTCTATTTTTTCTTCTTCTCTCCTCTATTCCTTTCTTCTTCTCCTCTTTTTTTTTCTTCTTTTTTTTCTTTGATCTTCTCCTCTATTCCTTTTCTTCTTCTCCTCTTTTTTTTTCTTCTTCGTTTTCTTATGTTTTATTGGGTCTGTCATCGTCGATATACCCCTCTCCCGATAACTTCAACACGAGGGGGGTCGATATACCCGATATAACCCCCTCCCGATAACTTCAACACGTGGGGGGGTCGATATACCCCCTCCCCGATAACATTATTTTCCCATGTATTTATGTCGTCGTTGTCGATATATATAACTCCCTCCCAAATAACTTCGACATGATGGACGGTCGATATTTATACCCCCTCTCGGCCGTGATAACTTATACCACGGGAGCACCCCCCCGGCCCTCTCGCTCGACCAAAACTCTCGATCACACTCAAACCATAGAAAAAAACGATGTCGGTCTCCTACCCCCTCCCGCCGCGCCCCTACCCTTGAAGCGTTGTTGAGGCCACCCCAAACCCGGAATAAGCTAGGTCTACGTTTGCACTAACCACCTGCTATCATGTTTGTGTAATAATTGCCATGTTGTAATATTTGCAGAAACAATGGAGCACGGACGAGACGAGCAAGCAGAAGAGGTGTTGGGGGACATAATCTTAGCCGGAGGTGATATCTTGTCATATCTTAACGACAATGATGGTCTGGAAGAACAGGGTGAAGAAGCAGGCTACGGTGATCGAAGAGTGGAGGAGGAAAGACATGATTATGATGGCTCCGGTGACCCAATGCTGGTGCAAGGAGCCCGTGGTGACGGCTCCGGTGACCGAACAGAGTCCGGCCAGGTAAATATATTAGTTAAGCCTTTGCTGACTAGCTAATTGATGCATTCATTGTTTTGGTATGTATACATATTAATTAACACTCGTCTTTCTTCTTTATTCTAGCCCTCCGGATCGAGCACAACTGCGGTAAAGAGACGAGGCCCGAAGAGAAAGTTGCACTTGGATGAAAGGTTTGAGATCACAGCAATCGCGCGCAACGGCTAACCGATTGAACCCATCCGGACAAAGGATGCATTTGCTGCTCAGTGCGGGGTTCTAGTTAGGGACAAGATCCCGATCAGCATCCACCAATGGTATAAGCCTAAGAAGGAAGACCCTGAGGTGTCTTATGTCAATGATATGCAGAAAGATGATCTTTGGACTGAGCTGAAGGCAAATTTCACCCTACCGCCAGAGGAGGATCCGGAGAAGCTAGTTAAAGAGCAATTAATCAAGTCTCATGCTCTTAAGAAGATGGCAGACCTATTCAGGAGGTGGAAGAATGAGCTGAAAATGTTTGTCGACAAAGAAGAGACACCCGAATTCATCGGCCGGTATGAGAAGATCAGAGATCACTGGCCCGCATTTGTGGCCCACAAGACATCGGAAAAGAGTAAGAAGATGTCAGCGACAAACAAGAAGAATGCTGCGAAGAAGAAGCTTCACCATCGCACGGGGTCAGGTGGCTACCTCAAAGCCCGGCCTAAGTGGGCCAAGGCTGAGAATGATCTGCTTGAAAAAGGGATCGAACCACAGACAATGAACTGGAAAGACCGTTGCTGGACTTGGTTCTTCGGGGCTGGCAGAACCTTGGACCCTGTATCAGGGAGGTGGGTTTGGACGAACGAGCTTTTGAGAATACCAGTCAAGAAGATTCAGCAATATATCGATGCAGCGCAGGAAGGCACGTTCGTTCCAGACAGAGAGAACGACGAGCTCACGATGGCCCTCGGGAATCCTGAGCACCCTGGACGGACACGAGGCACGCCAGGCTCCGTTCCGTGGAAGGCTGGTTTTCCGGACGCAGGCGGTTACAAAAGCCAGGAGAGGAGGAAAAAAATGGAGCAGACCCAAATTGAGAAGCTGCACGAAAGGGTTCAAGCGCTAGAGGAACGAGACAGCAATCGACATGCCGAAACTACCCCCGAAGCTACCCCGCCATCTCAGCGGAGAAGCAGCGTGGCTTCCACCGAGCTGCTTCAGCCGGAGCATGTCTTGACGGGTCCTGCTAGCTACCCCGTGGATGCTATCATGGAGTCTCAACATTGCCACCTTATGGCGAAATGGCAGAACTTCAAACTCAAGGCGGCTATTGGCTCTGTTTTACCTCCTGAACCCGGCGCAACCTACCATTGCCGGCCGATTCCAGAAGGATATGCTAGGGTGATGGTGGATGAAATAACGGAGGGATTTGAGGACCTCCAGCTTGACCACCCTACCGTTGAAGGGGAGACTCGGCTGGGTTTAGCTCTGAAGACTCCGTGCCTATGGTGGAAGGAGCTCATCAACCTTCCGAACTAGACGGCTCCGGCGAGTAAGGGCAGTCCGCCTCCTCCGCCTCCTCCTCCGGCGAGTGATCAGGGCACTCAGCCTCCTTCTCCGGCGCGTGGCGGCACTCCGCCTCCTCCTCCGGCGAGTGATCAGGGCACCTAGCCTCCTTCTCCGCCTGCACCGGCGCGCCAGAGCAGCCAGCCTCCTCCTTCTCCGCCTCGTCGGCAAGGCCGGAAGAGACCCGCCGCCGCTGCGGCTGCTCTGGCGCGTCGTAGTCCTTCTTCTCCGCCTCGTAAGCAAGGAAAGAAGACAGCCGCAGCCGCTCCGTCTGCTCTGCCGGCATCTAGCAGTATAGCTGCCAGAGGCGGGAGGCAATACAGATTTGGTCCTTCTCTGAAGACTCCAGAGAAGTTACCATACGAGAGGACCGAGGAGGAAACCAGGAAGATCGTGCGAGACGAAGTGAAAAACTTCTTTGAAGGGGTGAAAGCAAAGAAACATCCACCTCCGGAGGAGAAGGTAGATCCGGTGAAAGCAAAGCGCACTCTGGCTGCCCCGACAAAACCACCAAAGTCTCCGTCGAGAGGCAACTATGAGCGCATTCTTGCAAAGACATATGCCGAAGCGGAGCGGTCGGGAAGTACTGTCAGTGATCAAAGGTTAAAAGAACGACGAGCTGGGAAAAAAATTGCCCAGCTCGGCGAACAAGCGAACCAATCGTGCCCCCCGCTCAAGGTGTCAAAAGACATCGTCGCTAATGATCCGAGGATGGTGCCCGGTTATAGCAATCTTGGAGATTACCTGCCCGACGATGTACATTATGAAATAATGGAGGTGACGAACACAAATACCATTACGGGAAGCCTCTCGTCAAAGATGAAAGATCTCTGACAACGATGATGCGAAGATTACATGATTGGTACATGAAAACCTGCAGAGAGTCTGATGGGACGAGTACTTTGACGCTGAGACTTAAACCAGAGCATGACCTCGTTGGAATTGAACTGCTGAATGTTCCATTTGAGGATTTCTTCCAGTTTTACAATCAAAAGGCCCTCGATAAAACAACGATCACTTGCTACTGTCTGTAAGTAGTACTACTTCTGTCATTAAGTCTCTCTATATAGGTCAACTCTTTCATTGCATGTATTTATAATTATCCTCACTATATTATGTAGATTGAAGATCGCCGAATTGAAGAAAAGACAAATCGGTGATATTGGGTTCATTAACACAAATCTCATAGATGCATATATGGTTGAAAAACATCCCAAAGAAGCCGAGGCCAACTTGCTACAATCGTTGGTATTAAATCAAAACAAAGATATAATACTCTTTCCTTACAACTTCAAGTGAGTGTTACTATCTTGTGCATATTCGGTTTCCCTTATTAGTCCAGGTTATGGTAATGTAATTGATGACTTATGCATGCATGCGCAGCTTCCACTATATTCTCCTAGAGATTAAGCTTGAGTAGGGAGTAGTAACCGTCTTAGACTCGAGACGAAAAGATCCCCAGGACTATGCGAACCTGACTCAAATGCTCGAGAAGTAAGTTAAATCGATCATTATCCACCATATCAGCAACTTTGTTCATTTCCTGATATCAAGTAATTGTTTTCTTTGTCTGGCAGGGTTTGGAGAAAATTCACCACAAAAGCTCCGGGACTGCCGAAGAAGATGCAATTTAAACACCCGAAAGTAAGTACTATAGTAGCATGTTCCGCGCATCTCCTAGTGATTCAAGCGCTAGTTTCATCAATACCATTTAGCATGCTTGCTTATCAGTTTGATTGACCTCTATTTCTTGTAAAGTGGTTGTGGCAGGAACCCAGGAATAATTACTGTGGATACTACGTTTGCGAGTCCATCCGCTACATGACCTGTGAGCGGGGCTACACTGAAGAACAATATGAAGTGCGTAAGCAATAATATTCACAATTTTATTTTATTACCATCATTTGTGTTGAGTTTCATTTATTCATATATATATATATATATGTATTGACCCCCTTCTTCAAATTAGATGTTTCGGAAGCGGGATGAACTCCTAGCACCAGATCGCATGCGAGGAATTCAAGAGGAATTGGCGGCATTCTTCCTTGACCACGTGATCGCTGAAAACGGAGAATACTATGTGGACCCTGTGTTCTTACAATTTAATTAGGAGATTGTATTGTAAGAGATAATTATTGTATATATGTAGCCGGTAGTGTCAGATAGATATACGAGAACTTGTTGTTCGACCAATCTCTCGGAGAAGGAGAGGTGGGTGATATCACTTCTCTCTGTAGGCATATGTTCATGACGATCTTCTGTTTCCTTCATTTGATTACTAGCTAGCGTGTCTAGTCCTCTCCATATGTATATAGTACGTAGCGTCGACCAAGCACGGAGATAAGAGAGGACACTTCTCTCTATTAATTAGCTAGCTAACACAATATATGGAACACCTAAATTAACCCCCCAACCCCCCCCCCCTTTCAAAAAAAACAAAAACCCCAGCCCCTGAAATGCTGACACGTGGATGCCTATTGGTCCCGGTTGGTGACACCAACCGGGACAAAAGGCCCTGCGTATTGGTCCCGGTTGGTGGCACCAACCGGGACCAAAGGCCCCCCTGCCTGGGCTGGCAGCAGCGG
>NC_057811.1:71498325-71505549 GCF_018294505.1 Triticum aestivum | reverse complement strand
AAAAAAAACAAAAACCCCAGCCCCTGAAATGCTGACGCGTGGATGCCTATTGGTCCCGGTTGGTGACACCAACCGGGACAAAAGGCCCTGCCTATTGGTCCCGGTTGGTGGCACCAACCGGGACCAAAGGCCCCCCTGCCTGGGCTGGCAGCAGCGGCCACGTGGAGGACCTTCTGTCCCGGTTCGTGTAAGAACCGGGACTAAAGGGTTAGGGCTTTAGTAACGACCCTTTAGTCCCGGTTCGAAAACCGGGACAAAAGGCCCTTACAAACCGGGGTAAAAGCCCCTTTTCCTACTAGTGGTAGTACCTATGGTTCGACCTCGGGACCCAGCCAGTCGGTCGAAAACGCCCCACTAGCCACACAGCTTCATCATGCAAACGTGGCACGGAGGATAGATGTGGTTAGCTCCGTCTCGACCAGCCACAACGTCTCTTGTTCTAGGCGATTCTTCTATTTTCCAAGCTTTTTTTTAGTTGTAATAACACCACGGCAAGCTAGCGCCGCTCTTCGTGTGTGCCCGTGCAAAGGTTAGACGATGGAGAGAAGAGAGATTGAGATCACAGACCTGGGACCCACCAGTAAGTGAGACAACGGTCATGCACATGTTGACGAGGCACTCCCTCTACTCTACTCAATGCAAGTACTGTATAAAATCAAGTTATGGGACAAAGCCAACAATCGTTCATTTTTTCAGGCTATCGACTTACGCTTTGTAGTCCAGGTTGCCAGCGAATCTCGTCTTTCAGATTTGTTAGTTTTAGCTCCAAATTTGATTAATGACAAGTGGGACCCCCGTGTGTTGTTCCGATATTTCAGTGTAGGATGGTTTTTTTGAACAAACACTTTGCGCGGTTAGACAAGTAACGACACGAGTTACATGTATTTTGCAAGTTTACGAACAAAAATGACAGCGGCATAGAATATCACATCCACCCCGCAGCTTAGATACTATGGTGATACGAGTTTTTACACCGTTGGAAGTGAGATCCAATGGCTTGGGAGTAGTCTTTGTAATTATGCGCAATTTTCAAACTCTCCAAAGGTTTTTTTTTGCAAATAAAACATTCAGGCCTTGTGTGTGCCGCTGCATCTTCGATCCAACGGCTTCCCGGTGCTCATATTAGGTGCTCCCCGTAGCTTAATTACCCGCTACGGTGATATGAGCATCTAGGTCGTATGATCAGTGATCAGATGGCACATGCGTAGTACTTGTACTTTCTGCGCATTTCCCAAACTCTATTAGCCGTATATTGCAAAAACATTCAAACCTCCTACTGTGGGCCGTTAGATCTCAGTGAACTCGTATCACCATAGAATCTACAGTGCGGGAGCACCTCATACTCTCCCGTGCGAGAAAACATAAGGTGCTATCGCAGCTTGGATGCTACGGTGATACGAGCTTGGAGGTCGTTTGATCTGAGATCCAATGGCATCTGAGCAGTCTTTGTGCTTGTAAGCAGTGGCCAAACTCTTTTGGGGCTTTTCTGCAAAAAACGATTCGAACCACCGAGGAGGTGTTGGGTCACAAATCCAACGCCTCCGAAGAGCTTGTATCACCAAAGCATCTAAGGTGTGGTAGCACATGATATTCTTACATACAGGAGAATATGATGTCCTCCTTCATCTTAGATGCTACGGTGATACGAGCTTCGAGGTCGTTGGATATGGGATCAAAGGGCATCTAAGTAGTTTTTGTACAAATTGTGTGCAATTCTCAAACTCATCAAGGTTTCCTACAAAAATATTAAGACACATAATGTGAGCTGCTATATCTCAGATCTACAAGCTCCAAGCAACTCATATCGGCATATAGCATCTAAGGTATGGGGGCACATGATATTCTCCCGGGGAGGAGGGGTGGGGGTGCACAACCAATCGGTGGTTGGGAGGGTGGGGACAAATATAATCTAAACAACCCTAAACAGAGCTCCACAATTTTATCTAAGGTCGAGGGGTTGACCCCCGACAATCATAGCTCCGCCTAAACACAACATTTGCATGTACTGTAGTACTAGACTTAATATTCATGTTTCAGTTTCATGTTCATTTTAAATATTGAACTGAGGACCATGGATGTCTTACATTTTACTCCCTTCATTCCTAAATATTAGTCTTTTTAGAGGCTTCAAATGGACTGGCACATACGGATGTATATAGACATATTTTAGAGTCTAGATTAACTCATTTTGCTCCGTATGTAGTCACTTGTTGAACTCTCTAAAAGACTAATATTTAGGAATAGAAGGAGTATTTTTGAATTCGTGTCATACATGCATGGTTTGGAAAAATAGATGCACTATACTTATTGGATTGTTGTTGTGTTCGTGCGTGTGTGTCTCTGTGTGTGTGTGTGGTCATATGCCTGATACATACAAAGTTTTCTCACCTCCATATGGTTCATCTTTTAAATTTGAATTTGCATTGGAAAACTTACTAGGGATACCATGAAATGTGAAATCCACGTTGAGATCACTATATCACAAACTCACTCTAATTCAACAACTCGTCATAAATCAATTACCACGTTGAGATTAGTATTTGCAAGGAAAATACGGGTATTTTAATACACGTAGATTCATTCGGCAATTTAAAAGGTTCCTTTCGTATTCTCGAATGGTAGGACCCAACGGCTACCAGCCAGACCTTGGCTCGTGTTGATCCTAAAAAAACGAGGCTCATGTCCTTCGGTGGCGTGCGTGGTACGCACATTAGGCAACCCCAACTAGTCGAGCCTCGGCGTTTCAAGTCAAAATATCTGGCGGCCAGAATTCCAGCCCTAGGGAATTCCCCTCATGTCCCCGGCCATAATGACTACCGATGAACAAATGCTTTAGTAACTAGACAACGTTACCTACCATGCCGAGCACGGTTCAATTCCCTCGGTCGCCGCTCATCAAGGTCACCCGTCAACTCCATTGCCTAGTACTACTACTACTACTACACCAGGATGAGCACAGAATTGAGCCCGTTTGTTCGTGCCTAGTACTTGAGTTAATATATCAGGCAATGCACTGGTACGAAGGGATTATCCTTTTACTCTGCATATATAACTTGTCTGAAGTCTAACTAAGCAAAATGTTTGACCAAATCCTTTCTTAAGAAATACAACATGACAGATGTACGGCTTGAAAATTTATTGCAGGATGCAGGTTATGATATTGTTTCGAATCCAGGATCTTAAATTTTAGAAAATCCAAAAGTGAGCATAAATTCTTGAAACTAATTAAGCATGGTCACGTGATATGGCACAAATATTACTTCGTAAGTTTTTTGTTCAATTTGAGACAAGCTGCTTATGACAAGTTGCACAAATGAAGAGCCAAGGTATTTTGGAACAAAGACTTGTCACGTTAAGGCGAACGCTTTCACTATTGAAACCGTGGGCGTTTACGTGCCGCCACGAGTCCCCGCTTCTCATCAGCAGGTGCCGTCCGAGCAAGTGTATGAGTCGACGGGAGGCGTGCGAGCAGACCGCTGCGCTGGCTGTCAGGGAGGCGTGTGAGCAGACCGCTGTGCAGGCTCACCGGGAGGCGAGCCCTTTGACCAGGCTCCGCCGCCCACCGTCGTCCCAACTGCTCCCACTTTTAATGTCGCCGGCGCTGCAGTTTAAAATCAACCCCGCACTACCCAGTATCGCTACAATCCTCTCTCTTCCTCTCCGATTCTCCTGTCGTCTACCTCCAACTAGCCTGACCTAAACGTACGCCATGCCGCATCACGATGGTCTTCCCTTAGTGTTCCAGTTTCCTGAGGAAGACACCCAGCCGGAGTCTCAAGAACATAAGGCGCTTTGGGACGAGCTTGAACTGGCCTTGTGGGAAGACGCCGCGCCTGTCCCCGCTCCCGTTCCGGCTCCCATCACCCCGACTGTGCCAGCGCCCATCCCTGTGGCATTGATGGGCTGGGAGCCGCACATTGTCACCGAGCTTTATCCCACGGAGTTCCATGAGGTCCCCGCCAACTTTCACGCGCCCGTGCACCTGCCAGCGCATGCGCCTGCGCGTGCACTGACGCGCACGCCCGTGCCGGTGCCCGTGCACCTGCCAGCGCATGCGCCTGCGCGTGCACTGACGTGTGCGCCCGTGCCGGTGCCCGTGCACACGAATGTCTCTGTCACACCGTTGACAGTGCTTGTCCCCGCGCGGGTGCCAGTGCCCCCCTCAGCGGCATGGATGGCCGCCGTCGACCGCTTCCTTGCACCAACGCCAGTCGCCTCCTCCCGCCAGTTCACTCGCTCCGAAGTCCAGAACATTTTGGCCTTCCTTGAAGCTAGGCCAACGTCCAGGAGTACGCCAACAACGGCGCAATACGCCGCCGTCGCCGTCGGTCAGTGGCCTGACGATACACAGAGCACGGCAGAGGAGCCGCTTCCCGCTGCGAGACGCCCCCGCCGCCGCCGCGTAATCTAAATTTGCCATGAAAAACGTTCGGATTGCCATGCTTAAAATCCAAATGTTTATCATTTCCGTTTATTTTATATCGATTGTCGTATAATTTAAAGTCGGAGTCAGACTGAACGAAATGTATGGTTTGATCGATTGAATGTTCTGCTAGAGCCGTATCAAATTAAACATAAAACGTCATCAAGCCACATGTATTCCTTGTCATCCAACGACCTAGACTGCTTCAATGCCAAGCGCTCAACACGTTTAGCGTGCAGTTAATTTCATGCCAAAAATAGTGCTAATCACATGACAACACGCAAATAATATCCTAGTAGTTAATATCCGCATGCACTTAATATACTTCCAAATTAACGTGCATTGCACGTACACACTGACTAGTGCTGCTAGTACGTGAAACTGGTGTCGTGACTTGTGAAGGCGTCCAGATATGGTCAACGGCAACATCGCCCGCGAGTTCTTCCTGTTTGCCCGTGCGTCTAAACGCAGAAGGGGAGGAGAGAGAGAGCACACATGGAACCCACCAGTAAGTGAAGGTGAATAGTACTAAAAATAATATTACATGTTATCCATTAATTAGGCTGTGGTAATATAAAAACATTATGTGAACAAAGGGGGTACAACAAACATTGCTATTCTATGTATGTTGCCTATTGACGTGCGGCTTGAAGGCCCGGTCGCATGTTCGATCCTCGTCCTTTATTTTTTAATTTGTATATGGGTCCAAATTTGTTTCATGACATGTGGGCCCCTCGGTGTGTAGTTTGTAGCACTTTAATTTGTGGGTCGAAATTTGTTCCATTCCAAGTGGACTATCGGTGTGTAGTTTTGTAGCTTATTTATAATAATTAAAGAGAACAACATAGTTTTTTCAATAATACCATGGTGCGACGTTAAAGGCGAGAAAGGACGTGCGAGAGAGCGATGACCGAGCCAGAGGGAAATCAACTAGGGGAGTTGCGTGGGTTGCAACGGTGTTTGGAGTAGTTGTGGGCCAAATGCTACAAAAATATAATCTAAACCGACCGGAATAAATGCCTGCACAAATTAATCCAAGGTTGGAGTGCCCCTCGCAATGTAAATAGCTCTGGCTTTGCGAGGGATGGAGAGGTAGTAGCTTCAACGCGTGGAAGATATGGTGTGAGAAAGCGAGGTCAATCGAGAGACATATAGATAGAGAGACAAAGTGAGTGTGGTCCGACATTCATTGAACAAATATATATGCTCTAGAGAGATATTGTCTGATTGAGCTTTTTGGCAAGGGTGAGGGCTGTAAGATAGAGCTTGAGAGATGATCCAGTCACAGACGTGTAGATATATTTTGTGCGTGGGAGGAAGCAAGGTCAACCGATCACATAGGGTCGCCGTGCGATCAAAAGAGTGAGATGGGTTGGAGAGAGTGACCTAGATAGACGATGTGCGTGAGAGAGTATACAATGTGAATAGGTCGAATTGGGCTCAAACATGGTGATATATCGTTTTTGTCCGAGAAAGAGCGAGGTTAATCAAGACATACGGAGAGAGAGAGAGAGAGATTGAGTGAGCGTGGCCCACCATGAGGTCGAAAGAGTGGCGGCGGCTTGGATGGACTGATCTAGATAGACAGTCTGCGTGAGAGAGTATAGAGTGTGTCGATCGAGGCCCGAACAGGGAGATATATCATTTGTGTGTGAAAGAAAATGAGGTTAAACGAGACTCAGATAAAGAGAGCGAGATTGAGCGAGTGTGGCCTGCCGTGCGGAAGAAAGAGTGAGACAGTCTCGAGGGAGTGACCTAGATATACAACGTGCGTGCGTGCGCACGAGAGGTTGGGGGCTAGATAGGCAATGCATGTATTTAGCGCGAGAGGGTGAGAGGGAGAGGGGGGGAGAGAGAGAGCTCGGCATGGGGTGCAATGGCGGGTGTGTGAGGTAAATACATTTGGTAACAGAGTGGAAAAAGGGGTTGTGTAGTTGAGAGACTTAGAGATCGAAACATGGAGAGAAAGAATGAACGTGTGTTGGAAACCGATAGCTTCCTAAGGTGGTTAGGAGAGGAAGATTGACCGATACAGGAAGTATGTAGCGTTTGTGCGGGGTGGGGGGGCTAAAAACAACATTTGAATGTACATAGTACGAGACTTAATATCGATGTTTCAATTCAGTGTACATTGTAAGATTTGAACCGAGGACCAGGCATACGGGTAATTATTTCGAATTCGTGCCATACTAAGTTTCGAAAAGTTGAAATTGACTCGGTTTGTTTTGCTATTTTGTAGGTCATATGTTTGAATCCATCCAAAAGTTTTCTCACTACCATGGTGTTCATCATATACATATGAATTTGTATTAAAAAAGTAGCGTGGATACAGTGAAATGCGAAATCCACGTTAGAATTGGAGATCGCTACGTGACACACACTCTAATTCAAATAACTAACTACGTGACACACACTCTAATTCAAATAACTAACTACGTGACACACACTCTAATCCACGTTAGCGTGGGTACCGTTTCGATTTTTTTTCAAATAACTCCTTATTAATTAATCTATAGTACTCCCTCTGTTCACTTTTATAAGACCTTGAAGACATTTTAGACAATGTGCAAAACAGTTCATTTTAAGTTGTCTGAAACGACTTACAAAAGTGAACGGATGGAAAACATGGGCATGGTAATACATACAGATTCGTTTGCAAATGAAAGAAGATTCGTTTGCATTCTCAAATGTAGGCGCACCAGGAAGACCAGGGTCGTGTCGGGGTGGACACTGCTTCGGTGCCTTAAAGGCAACTGCCTTTGGGTCACTGACATGTGGGCCAGCCACCTGTTGGGCCCACA
>NC_057811.1:71486223-71497986 GCF_018294505.1 Triticum aestivum | reverse complement strand
ACCGTCCCCTTCCGCGCCCAGATTGCTCAAATCCCTAATTCGCCGCCAACCCTCGAATCACCCCTCGTCTCGTCTCTTTCCCCACCGTTCCCCACCTCTGTGCCGGACGACGAAGACGAAGACGACGGTCGCGCTTCACCACCACACCGGAGCTACCTCATCTACGCCCTCGTCCACCGCACCTGGTGGTCCACCGACAACGTCGGCTGCCGCAACCGACGTGCCTCATAGACACCGAGTTCCACCGCATCAGGTGCGCTTCACCGACGTCGTCTCCCAGCTCACCGGGGCTACTTCACCGAGCACATCATCGCACCTCCGCCCCCCGAGGTCGTTGGGGCTTCACCAACGGTCTCGTCCACCGCATCGTAGCACTTCGCTGCCACTCAAGATCTGCATCCGTGCGCGGCCAGCCAACGCCAGCGCATCACCCTCAACGGCTCTGAAGTGACCCGCACTCTAGCTAGGCGAGCATGCCCAAACGCTGGCACGAACTAGGTGTCCACACATCACTCCGTTGTGCACTGTTCCGACGATGTTTGGATATCCTTTCACTGCTCTCTTAGCTTACACGCCTATGCAACTCTGACTTTAACTCTTATTTATTCTGGAGATATCATCTGAAACAAGAAAATCCATTTTTTAGCGAAGCATGACGGCGCTACGGGATCTGGTACACATCCTGCACACCCGTATAACCTTGTAAGTATCTGTCCTCAGGTACAACATCAAGGTCGATTCCTCTTATTTGATCAACCATTCGCCGTGTCAAAAATGCAGAGGGGGATGCAAGGAGCACAAGGCCTGCACATCCAAGCAAGTGGTAACATGGACTTGTACATGGAACATCCCAAGCGCAAGCAGAGCTGCAGTGAGCCTGTACAACGAGCTAGCGTAAGTCCCTGCATTTCATTTAATTCGTACTGGCATTCGTGTATGATTTGTGTGCAGTGGCTGATCCACGAATTCAAGTTACCAGGGGCGAACATTTAACTTAAAAAATACGAAGGCACTTGCACTCCGGAAATCAACATAACTTGAGAAATGTGAAGCTACATGCACTTTGAAAACCAGCTAATGATCCAAAGTAGTTCAGATTATAAACACTAAATGATGCAAGCACCAAAAAACACAAAATGCAACATGGTGTACAAGGACTACAAACATGGTCTGTACCTGCTTGAATTATTCGTTCTCTGGCAAAAAATATCGAAGTGTAATTGCACGTATAACCAGTGCGCAAATTGCATATCAATATATCTATCCTGCACAAGTATGCCAATAGTTTCAAACAACAGATTAGAAAAGTATTTATGCTATGTTGTCATGATACGGGGACTTTCTGGTAGATGGCCTCGACGTTTCCTCAAGCTATGAAAATGCACTATAATTTGCTTGTCATCAATGCCTGCAAATCTCTGTCTCTCTCAACATAGTACATCATCATTAGACACTAAATCCTTCAATGAGCTTGCAAAATGCTTGCATTAGACCCTCATTAGACACTATATGTTCATCACCAGGAGCATGTAAAATGTTTGCATCAAATCCTTCATTAGCAGTCTGTTCATTAGACACTTCAGGCTCAATAACAACATGAGCTTGTATGTTTGCACCGGAAACTTGATTAGATACATCACATTCAGTCAGTTCAGTATTGATTGGGGGAGTTATAAAATAAGTAGAAATTAGTTTCATTTGCTCATAGATTCCCTACATACAAGCAGTTTTACAACACCGTCAGGTTTAACTATTGGCCAGAAATTGAAGAGTTGAATTAGATATAATCAGGGATGTGATGTACCTGCTCATTGCGCATGCTACTCTTGCAAGCTGCGACTGTCCGTTTGCGAAAGCTCGATGCCATGCCTATGCTGCCGCCACTGCCTCCCACACAGGCTACACCCAGGGTTGGATCTTCATCTTCTTGTCCTTCCGTTCGCTTGAAGCCCGACGACCGCCCTCCAACGAGGGCGCAAGGAAGTGCTGTGTCGGTCTGTCCAGCGGCGGCTAGGTTAGGAGCGAACCAGACTGGAGGCTGGAGCGAATGAATTGGGATTTTTCCTGCTGTCGATCGATATGGGAGGTGCTCGTTTGGGCCACGAGCCTGCTATAGGGCCTGCCTTGCACTTATGTTATTGGCCCATCCAAATTGAAACATTTTTCTTCATTTTTTACATTGCCTGCTCATGCGCTGGGACGAACAAAACTAGCGTGGGCCAACCTGGACGACTCAAACTAGGTGCACACTTTCCAGCCACCTGAGGCGTCCGTCCATACCAGCCCCTATGGTGGCGTCGCCCCTTTTTGCGTGTATGATTGGATAGTGAATAATATTCCAGTGGCGCTTTTGATTTACCCACAGAATGGTTGAATTGCTTGTTTCTATGAATTGAGTTCGCCAATAATGTGAAGGATGCCAGTCTTTTCATCCTATTGTAGATTGCTTAGATCTCGATGTGCCAAAAGTAATAGCATGAAATATACAGTAAAAGCCAGTGTGATGTGTTTGGCTACAACTAGTCTGACTACACGTCCTCATATAACATATCAAGGACGCACCATCTTACCAGATTAACCATTCGACTTACCCGTGCAGTGTGGGAAGAAAGAAGTATTGGGACTGCGTATCCAAGCAATTGATGCCATGGACTCCTTCGTACAACCTTGTAAGCGAAAAAGAAGTTGTAGTGTGCCTGTACAAAGAACTAGCGTAAGTTCAGTTACCTGCTTCTCGGAATTTTAGTTAGCCACTTATTGCAAAATTGTTCAATTACGTTGCTTGGCTTAATTTAGTTTGCTACTGATTACATAATGGCACAACCTGTTAATCATATTGTAGACTGCGCCTATCTATGTGTTTGATACTTACTGTTAAGAATTACCTGTTTGCCTTAACTTAAATATCTACTTGTTTGTTTAACTGCTTTGCTGCTGCAACAGCGGGTTACAATGATGTTAATAACTACTTTTCAGCATCCAATTGAAACTCTTTAATTCCTTGTTTGTTTAACTGGTTTGCTGTTATAACTCCCAGTTGAGATGTTTTGCTAACTTCAACTTTTCTGAATCCAATCGGAACTTTAATGGCAAAACAAGTTAGCCCAAGATCAAAGAGCGAGGTCCCCATGGACGTTGCATCATCCCACAGCAGTGGCACCGGCCCAATCGTGCATTATGAATTGCCAACTGCTGATGCTCTAGAGGCTAATAGTGGTAGAAAGAGATTCTGCTTCTGCACTTAGAGATGAAGTTGACATGTTGAGGAAGCAAATAGCACAATCACAAGCAGTACACAAGACAACCATTAAATATTTGGTGGATTTCAAAACGAAGCAAGCTGAGACTGACCAGATTGTTAAGGTCCTGAAGGAAAAAAAGGAAATTAAATTCCTACTTGGTAAATCATAGGTGAAATGTTCTTTCCATAGTTGAATAACCTTTGTGTTGTCTGTTCAAACCATTTGTTTTAGAGATCATGTAATAATTGTTTTTTTTGGTTTGTAATTTTATTTGAGCACATGTCTGTATTAATTGATAAGACTCGGAGACATTTCATTTGGATTGCTGTGCCAGACCTACAAATATGCCAATCGGGATGAATGTGCATTCAGCAATAGTAGTAGTATAGATGGACCATAAGTGGCACGCATCGGAAAGGGCCAAGATGCTAGCTGAAAAAAGGATGATGTTGTAGCCAAAAAAAAGTACAGCGGCCTGTCTTATGTATGTTAGTTGATATTATTGATCCATATACTCTATAAGTGTTTATATGTGTACATTCTTGGTTGCTTGACTCGGTATTTGAATCTTGAAACATCGCTTGTGTACATATCTAAATGGGAGTACACATTATGTTGCGTGTGACATTTGAGTTGGACATGAAGTGTTCCAAATATTCGAATTCACCTTAAACTGGATTCTAGTTTCTGAATTTGAGTATCGGCATTTGTAAACCATATTCATATATGATAGTGGAATACATCTTTGTCGTCCTTTTGAAGATATATAAAAACACATAGAATGATTTATAAAGATTCATATAGGAATACAAAATGGATTCGAATTTAGTTGCCAGGGTAAATGTGGATGCTTATTGTCCCAAAAATCAAAAGAAGCAGCAAAATGTCCACTCCCACATCAGTTGCGTGAAACCAAATGTTTGGGAGATGGAAATTACTGTCTACCCGTTACACGGACAATCCATCGGCCCGATTTCCACTGCTCTAAATAGGGGTAGGTTAGTAACTTCAATTAGACGTGACACGACCGCCTCTGAGCCCATTCCGACACGGTGGGCGTCAAACATGGGCGGCAAAACTCATTTGATTCAAGCTCGTCAGAAAGACCTCTGTTTCTCCCTCCATTCCCCATTCATACACGGTGGGCGGCAAAACAAACTCGACTCGGCCGAAATCGATGTAGGCAAATATTTTTAATAGGGGCAGGTTTGTAACTTCACTCAGACGTGAAACAACCACCCTACCTGTCAGCCCCATTCATACACCATGGGCGACAACCATGGGGGCCAACCACCCTCTCCTCGCCCGAAATCGCTCTGGGCAAATATTGGCGAGATGCGAGATTACCGTCCTATCCCCAACCGACGAGACGTCCAAATTTTAAACGGGGGCTAAATTCGTAACTTTCCCATATTTCAGACAGGCGCGTCCCAAAAACATGGTTCCCCGTACCTCTCCCTCCATTTTCCCACTCATACACCGTCCGCGCTAGAACACCCCATCCCCACACCAGCCTCCGTCCGCCACCCCATCCATCGCCGCCGTCCTCCACCACATCCATTTCCACCGTCCTCCACCATGCTGGAGCGCCTATCAAGACCGCGTCGTCCACTGCTAGAGATGGACGTTTCTCATCCACGGCGACGGACCAATAGCCTTGCATCGCGTCCTCTCGCTTCATCGGTGCCGTCGTCCTCTTTGTCGGGGCCACTAACACGACCTTCTCTTCCACCGCAACGGGACTTGTCCCCCGATGCACCCGTCTACCGTCGCAGATCTGCTTCAACGCCACCGATAGCCATCGCACCCCCGATGCCTACACGGCGCCGCAAGAGAGGTGGTACTTCATATCTCCTCAACTTTTTGATCTCAACCAGAAAATAGATCTTAACTTGGTTACTCTACTTTCTTTTCAGCTCTTAGAATTTAGTTCTTAGTTCGTAGCAAACAATGGATGCTAAATATCATTTCTCCGGTTTGCCGCTTCAAATCTGCCATGGCACAGCCATAATACAGTTTAATTGATCATGCTTAGGGTTTAATTGATCATGTTGGTTCCGTGGTGGTTTCTTTAATAGAAATTGGAGGGGAAACCCTCTTTTGCTAACAAAAATATGCTTAGAGTTTCCCCCTTTTATGATCACTATACGATCAGAATACGTGCTTCGTGTCATAATAACACTGCTCCACCCATCAAGCTAAACAAGCTTAGTTGTTCAAATACGAATCTGATATTATTAAAAAGTTGTTTAATTGGTCAGCTAAATATTCCTAAATTAGTTTCGAAAATGCATGTTCGCCGCTCGGGTGTGTATCTCTACAGGGTGCCCACGGTGGGCCGGCCCACCCTGGGATTTTGGGTCATCCCAGGCCCCGATTCCCCTCTGTTCTGCTGCGCGCTTCAGATCTCTACTCGCCCCCAGCCGCCTGCCTCGCCGGCGACTTGCCGTCCCCGGACGACACGACTCTAGGAGGAGACGCCGGACTAACAGGAGGCCAGGAGCCGCTTGCCCAACAGCGTCACCGCTGCCCGGGCGTGCCGCCGTGCCTACCTTCCCAGTCCGTTTAGGGCTCAGGCGTGCAGCGTCCACCAAGCCAACCCGTTCCTGAGATACGTCATCAACACTCAGCAGCCACTCCTCATCACCCATTTTATAATTGATTCATTACTCATTAGGCAGGACTGTCAATAGGGTTTGTTGTGTGCTCAGTGCTACCTACACTTAATGGTTCAGATGTATTTCGGTAATCTTTAGTACCTCTAAAGTTCACAGGGTTTTCAAAATTCCGGCCCTCGGAACAGAAACTAGTCATTTTGGATTGTTGGTCGTAGTGACATTGACCCAGATTACTACTGCAAGCCAGGTTTGTTGACAATTTTACTTGTCTTTCTTACTCATTCGATATAATATCCAATTATTCACGTCGATTACTTGCAAACAATAAGTGCTAGACAAACTTCTTCATTCAGATTTTGGATGGTCTCTTACTGCAGTTACAATTCTGCATACTTGTCCTAGTAAGCTCACAAGTAAATGATTGATTCACTACATCTATGCTTGCCTTGTCATATTTGTTGTCAATATTCTTTTAGGGTGGACCACCCTAATTCTAAATACTGGAACCGTAGACATAGTGAATAGTATTTCTCTATGTGATCTCTTCCATCATGTGTGGGTAACGAACACTGCATTGTATAGAAAGAAAGTGTCATTTCCAGCTTTTACATAGGTTTCGATCTTTTACATGAATACAATCTGCCTACTTTCTTTGTGTCACACTACCAACACTCCACCCTTGAAGCTAAACAATACGCCACTCATAATTGCTTAGTTTATTTGTTCAAATACGAATTTCATATGATTCTAATGTTCCTACTTTAGTTTTGAAATGTGTGCCTGCCTGTTATAGAGACATAAGGGGTTTGTATTTCTGTGTGTGGTCTGGTCAGCACGGTTGGGGAGGTAAACTTTGCATATGCAGGGGTTTATAGGGAGACACTCTCCGAGTTGAATCCGCAATGCATTCCATAGATAATCTGACTACTTTTTATGTTTTCATGAATCTCAGATTTTGAACAGCATCATAATGATTATGAGCTTGCGCGCATGAAAAGAATAAAGCAGAACAATGCCATGGCTGTCAAACTTGGCATTAAGGGACTGAAATCAAGTCTGGATGCAATGCAATGCAAACACTCTCCACCTACAGATTCATGCTCAGAATATGATCCTAACAGTGATTCTAAGCTAGAGGGAGACCTAAGTCAATGTAGCTCCCTAGTGGAGGAGTCAGAGGAAGATGCCCTATCTTATTCACCCATCAAGGTACTTGCTCTAACTTTCCAAAGTTACATTGCTCGCACATATCTTGCAACTGATGCTTTGCATTGCTTCTACTTTGTTGAACTGCCATTAGCTTAGTTTACACATCATGTATGTGAATACGCCTTGCCTATCCATTTTCAGTACATATTCCATCTGTCATCATACCATATTTATCCATTCAAATGTTGTTCTTGTGTATCAGACGTTCAAAAGGAAGAGGGCGATTGCTGATCGTGGAGGAGCACAAGCAAAGTATTTGGAAAAGGTAGTGGCACCTGATAAATCAAATAGCCCATTAGGTGAAGTTGCAATATCACCTGATCCACAAAATACCCCAACTCTAGCAGACTCTAGCCCTACTACACTGGTCATTTCTGATGCCCCAACTCAGCAGACCCCAACTGCAGCAAACAGTATGATTATGCCAGTTGACATAGCACCAGTTGTACGATGCAAAACCCCCATTCCAGCAAAGAGTACACCAAATCCAGTTGCCAAATCCCTTTTTGAACCAGAGAGAGCCCCAATTGCAGCAAATAGGACCCCTGTTCCATTTCTTCCTAGTTTAGAAGACGAAGCTTATGTTGTTGTCAGGAACTTTGTGCGCATCTTTCCTTCATGGAAAGATTATACTGCAGACACAGAACAATTTCCAGTCTTCCTCCGCAACTTACGCGTAAGTAATGTACTAATGTTATTCATGGTCATTACTGCATATGTTTCTGCTGACAGAAGACGCAAGATTTCATTCTTTTAAATAGGCGAGGAGCAAACTGGATTGTGATGACGAGCAAGGGTTGGTTGCGCTTTTCAAGCACTCGTTGATGAAGTATCGTTCCTACCTGAGGCAAGCGCACTTCGATGGCAAAAATTTCTGTAAAGTCTCCGGTGCTACATTTATCCGACGGTGACTGGAATAATCTTGTTACACATTGGTCTCGGCTGCAGTGTATGGTACTGTCTATGATATCACATCACAATTTGAACTACATTTCTGCATTTGCCTTAATGTCTCACTTGTACGAAAACTGTTAGCAAAAGAACATTCATTCTCAAGGGACGACAGAATCTCGCAACTATACTGCCCACTGCATTGCTCTTGTGAGTACCTCTTGCCCTGTATGACCATACTTACTTTCGTAGCTGTTTGATTATGTAGCATCACTGCACATGTTAGCCTCGTAATCGTCCATTTGGTGGACATTATAAGATACGTATGGACTCTTACATAAATTTAAAATCAACCCAATGCTTTTGAAGAGGTTTAGCTTTGAAGTCCTCTTGTAAGGACTGAACGTGGTCTATCACTGTACTTACATTAACAGCTACTCCCTCCGTCCCATAATATAAGAACGTTTTGTACAGTACACCAGTGTTCAAAACACTCTTGTATTATGGGAAGAGGGATTGGTTCATTTTTTAGCATTCTGCATCTTATCTCCCTCGCCCACCATTTACTAAAAAAGATCAGATCTATATTTAATTTTACCAACAAGTAGAATACACAGACAATGCCAGTGCAGAAGTGTAGCCCATTGCTCTTGTCAGTACATTTTGTCCTGTAACGCTTGTACTTCCAGGGATTGGTAGTTGATTATGTAGCATCAATCTGCATCTTATCTTCATTATCCTCTATCCCTTCCAGTATTATCATATCTATAATTACTCTCTACAAAATGTAGAGTACAGGCAATGCTTATGAAGAAGATTCTGTGCTGAAATTCTTGAGTTATCCTTTCCTTGACATGGAGAAGGGCATTATAAAGCCGGTGTTAACTGTTAATGTAAGTCAGTCCTTCTAAAGCCTTTATCCTCAACTGTTGTTTAATTTGCTCATACTCCCTATCGTTTACTGCTGTTTAGTTTGCTGTTTCTACCAAAATGCATGTTCGTAAGAACCGTAAGTTCTAAGTTTTACTTGTAAAACCAAATTCCTTATTCATACCATGCACATTACTTAAAACTCCCTATATGTATGCTTGTTTTTGTGGATCTATAATCCAGTGTGTGGTGAAGTAACCCACGTTTGCACCTTGTCATCTCCTGTTTTATCTTACTGATGTGGCTGACGATATGAACAACATGCCATGCACATTATCCAAAATAGATACAATGATTTTCTTTGCCCTTCATCTATGCTTGTTATGTTGACATGGTAATCGGTAGTGTGGTGAAGCTCCCCGCATTATGAACAATGCCAAATTATGCTATTGATATTTTGAACTTACTCTTTATTTTCTAATTTTATATTGGATAGAATTGACAGAACAGTTATCATCTTTGTTTATACATGTGCAAAACCTATCATCTCTCTGCTTTGTTTCAGGGTGATATGCCTGATGGCATGCACAAGTCTGCTGAAGGCTGTGAGACAAACCCAACATATATTGCAGCAAAGAAGGCAAAACATCTTGAAGATAGCGAGACACCCCCAAAGTCTTGTCTTGATGCAGTGTTCAAGTTACTTGAGACTAACAGTCAGACAAGCTCACAGAATTCGTTGTCTGAATCAGTTCGACTTCTTCGGTCCCAAGTTCTAGCAGAAAGGCATTCTGCAACTCAACTTCGACTTGAAGTCCTATCTCTAAGAAAGATTGAGGAGAACACCAATGAGAACCTCATCGCTAAACAACTACACCTGGAAGCTATGACCGACATGCTAGGCCGGTCTCATAGCCTTGCTTAGCAGCTTGCGCAGCAGTTCCCCCGCAAGGCTAACCTTTCTTGAACTGTCTTGGAAGTGGTCTTGGTTCAGTATTATTTTGTTACGCTGCAATGGTGCCCAGTTTTTGTAATCTGCTTCTTCGTTGCGCTTTATGATCGCTGGTGGCGAACTTCGATGCCCAGTGGATGTAATATACCTTAAATCCTTTATTGTATAGTGTAGGTTTATTCTTAGTTACTATGCCGTAATTTGTTTATTGTATAGAGTAGGTTTGCTCTTAATTCCTACTAGTTACTGCCATCATTCGCTATCTGAAAAAAAAATCAGATGTAGTCGACCAGACCGAAACATTCGACTCTAACAGGCCAGGTTTTTAGCGGGCCACAATTGGGTCGGCCTGCGTCTTTCTTGGGCCCGAATGATTGGGGCCTTCACACATTGCGCCAGGCCCAAGCTTACACCGGCCTATATTTTAGTTGGGCCTTTTGTCAACCCAGCGCTTAGTTTGGCCCAGGTAGCGTTGGGCCATTAACTGGCTGAATATTGTACTGGCCTGTTACAGCCGAGATGAAACCACGGGCCTTTAGCAGGCCAAAATGCATGTTGGGCCTCAATTTTCACTAGTCGTCGACGGGCCTTCAGCAGGCCGAAATGTAGACCGGGCCATTTTGGGCCCAGTTAGCTCACGGGCCATTACCAGGCCGAAACATATCTTGGGCCTTAGTTGACCCACTGATATCATGGGCCTTTAAGAGGCCGAAAGCTTAGCACATGCATCAACGGGCCGAATTACGCGACAGGCCTTTAACAGGCCCAAAGTCACGTTGGGCTTAACTGTTGCCACCTTTAGCACGGGCCGTTAGTGGGCCCGATGTCCCGTCGGACCATATATGGCCCATGGGCAGCACGGGCCATTCCCAGGCCGAAAGTCACACCGGGCTGAAATGGGCCCATGTCTACATCAGGCCTCTAACAGGCCGAAAGTCACTGGGCTGTAGTTGGGCCCAAATATTCGGCGAACAATTAACGGGCCAGATCTGGCTTCGGGCCGCAAATGGGCCCAAATATTGGGCGAACAATTAACGGGCCAGATCTGGCTTCGGGCCGTAAATGGGCCCAAATATTGGGCGAACAATTAACGGGCCAGATCTGGCTTCGGGCCATAAATGGGCCTTTATTAAGCAGGCCGTTATTGGGCTGGCCCACTAGTACCTGATTAAGTTCTACGGGCCTTTGACTGGGCCGGCCTTTTTAACCTATATGGGCCTCTGTTGGGCCCAGCCACGTGTCGACGTGTCATAGGCATGTCTCCTCCAATGGACGGGCGACATCTGGCCCACTGACGAGCTGACAGGTGTTCCCTTCGGCCAATCAGAATTTTACACGTGGAAATTTCCCATTGGTCAGGGCTGTTAACGGGTTATCAGATCCAAAATCCGACCCGATAGCTTAACGGTGTTCCGTTACGGTGGATGCCACATGTCGGTCACCCTTGACGAAAGCACTTCTGTGACGCGCGATTTATCGTCATGGAAGTGGACACTTCCGTGATAATAATTTCGGTAATGTCATGGAACACTTCTACGACAGCACAGGTATGACTATCTTGATTCTGTCATAAATTTGTCATGGATGTACATGCATGACAAAAAACGCGACCTACTGTGACAAACACGTATCATCACGGAAGTGTATTTTTTTGTAGTGCAACGTCCATTCGTACTCCGATTCCGTTGAAATTTGGCATGGGGGCCGGTAGAGGTCACTCACACGCGGATGCAAAAGTTGGGTACGATACGTCCATAGGTATCGGTTAGGGGGACGGGCAGCCACGAGGTGTTCGCTTTCGCAAAGTCATGAAATGGCACCATTTTTTCACATGCTACGGTGTGCAACACAAGCATGCATGCAAAATTTCGGTGCGTTACGACACTTGATGCATTTGTTACGATTTTCTCCATGAAAATACACAAAAACGGTCTCGGACGTGACACAACGTCTGTTCCTACTCCGATTCCGTTGAAATTTG